>NW_027328721.1:56748603-56758603 GCF_048564905.1 Vicugna pacos
ACCCTAACCCTAACCCTAACCCTAACCCTAACCCTAACCCTAACCCTAACCCTAACCCTAACCCTAACCCTAACCCTAACCCTAACCCTAACCCTAACCCTAACCCTAACCCTAACCCTAACCCTAACCCTAACCCTAACCCTAACCCTAACCCTAACCCTAACCCTAACCCTAACCCTAACCCTAACCCTAACCCTAACCCTAACCCTAACCCTAACCCTAACCCTAACCCTAACCCTAACCCTAACCCTAACCCTAACCCTAACCCTAACCCTAACCCTAACCCTAACCCTAACCCTAACCCTAACCCTAACCCTAACCCTAACCCTAACCCTAACCCTAACCCTAACCCTAACCCTAACCCTAACCCTAACCCTAACCCTAACCCTAACCCTAACCCTAACCCTAACCCTAACCCTAACCCTAACCCTAACCCTAACCCTAACCCTAACCCTAACCCTAACCCTAACCCTAACCCTAACCCTAACCCTAACCCTAACCCTAACCCTAACCCTAACCCTAACCCTAACCCTAACCCTAACCCTAACCCTAACCCTAACCCTAACCCTAACCCTAACCCTAACCCTAACCCTAACCCTAACCCTAACCCTAACCCTAACCCTAACCCTAACCCTAACCCTAACCCTAACCCTAACCCTAACCCTAACCCTAACCCTAACCCTAACCCTAACCCTAACCCTAACCCTAACCCTAACCCTAACCCTAACCCTAACCCTAACCCTAACCCTAACCCTAACCCTAACCCTAACCCTAACCCTAACCCTAACCCTAACCCTAACCCTAACCCTAACCCTAACCCTAACCCTAACCCTAACCCTAACCCTAACCCTAACCCTAACCCTAACCCTAACCCTAACCCTAACCCTAACCCTAACCCTAACCCTAACCCTAACCCTAACCCTAACCCTAACCCTAACCCTAACCCTAACCCTAACCCTAACCCTAACCCTAACCCTAACCCTAACCCTAACCCTAACCCTAACCCTAACCCTAACCCTAACCCTAACCCTAACCCTAACCCTAACCCTAACCCTAACCCTAACCCTAACCCTAACCCTAACCCTAACCCTAACCCTAACCCTAACCCTAACCCTAACCCTAACCCTAACCCTAACCCTAACCCTAACCCTAACCCTAACCCTAACCCTAACCCTAACCCTAACCCTAACCCTAACCCTAACCCTAACCCTAACCCTAACCCTAACCCTAACCCTAACCCTAACCCTAACCCTAACCCTAACCCTAACCCTAACCCTAACCCTAACCCTAACCCTAACCCTAACCCTAACCCTAACCCTAACCCTAACCCTAACCCTAACCCTAACCCTAACCCTAACCCTAACCCTAACCCTAACCCTAACCCTAACCCTAACCCTAACCCTAACCCTAACCCTAACCCTAACCCTAACCCTAACCCTAACCCTAACCCTAACCCTAACCCTAACCCTAACCCTAACCCTAACCCTAACCCTAACCCTAACCCTAACCCTAACCCTAACCCTAACCCTAACCCTAACCCTAACCCTAACCCTAACCCTAACCCTAACCCTAACCCTAACCCTAACCCTAACCCTAACCCTAACCCTAACCCTAACCCTAACCCTAACCCTAACCCTAACCCTAACCCTAACCCTAACCCTAACCCTAACCCTAACCCTAACCCTAACCCTAACCCTAACCCTAACCCTAACCCTAACCCTAACCCTAACCCTAACCCTAACCCTAACCCTAACCCTAACCCTAACCCTAACCCTAACCCTAACCCTAACCCTAACCCTAACCCTAACCCTAACCCTAACCCTAACCCTAACCCTAACCCTAACCCTAACCCTAACCCTAACCCTAACCCTAACCCTAACCCTAACCCTAACCCTAACCCTAACCCTAACCCTAACCCTAACCCTAACCCTAACCCTAACCCTAACCCTAACCCTAACCCTAACCCTAACCCTAACCCTAACCCTAACCCTAACCCTAACCCTAACCCTAACCCTAACCCTAACCCTAACCCTAACCCTAACCCTAACCCTAACCCTAACCCTAACCCTAACCCTAACCCTAACCCTAACCCTAACCCTAACCCTAACCCTAACCCTAACCCTAACCCTAACCCTAACCCTAACCCTAACCCTAACCCTAACCCTAACCCTAACCCTAACCCTAACCCTAACCCTAACCCTAACCCTAACCCTAACCCTAACCCTAACCCTAACCCTAACCCTAACCCTAACCCTAACCCTAACCCTAACCCTAACCCTAACCCTAACCCTAACCCTAACCCTAACCCTAACCCTAACCCTAACCCTAACCCTAACCCTAACCCTAACCCTAACCCTAACCCTAACCCTAACCCTAACCCTAACCCTAACCCTAACCCTAACCCTAACCCTAACCCTAACCCTAACCCTAACCCTAACCCTAACCCTAACCCTAACCCTAACCCTAACCCTAACCCTAACCCTAACCCTAACCCTAACCCTAACCCTAACCCTAACCCTAACCCTAACCCTAACCCTAACCCTAACCCTAACCCTAACCCTAACCCTAACCCTAACCCTAACCCTAACCCTAACCCTAACCCTAACCCTAACCCTAACCCTAACCCTAACCCTAACCCTAACCCTAACCCTAACCCTAACCCTAACCCTAACCCTAACCCTAACCCTAACCCTAACCCCTAACCCTAACCCTAACCCTAACCCTAACCCTAACCCTAACCCTAACCCTAACCCTAACCCTAACCCTAACCCTAACCCTAACCCTAACCCTAACCCTAACCCTAACCCTAACCCTAACCCTAACCCTAACCCTAACCCTAACCCTAACCCTAACCCTAACCCTAACCCTAACCCTAACCCTAACCCTAACCCTAACCCTAACCCTAACCCTAACCCTAACCCTAACCCTAACCCTAACCCTAACCCTAACCCTAACCCTAACCCTAACCCTAACCCTAACCCTAACCCTAACCCTAACCCTAACCCTAACCCTAACCCTAACCCTAACCCTAACCCTAACCCTAACCCTAACCCTAACCCTAACCCTAACCCTAACCCTAACCCTAACCCTAACCCTAACCCTAACCCTAACCCTAACCCTAACCCTAACCCTAACCCTAACCCTAACCCTAACCCTAACCCTAACCCTAACCCTAACCCTAACCCTAACCCTAACCCTAACCCTAACCCTAACCCTAACCCTAACCCTAACCCTAACCCTAACCCTAACCCTAACCCTAACCCTAACCCTAACCCTAACCCTAACCCTAACCCTAACCCTAACCCTAACCCTAACCCTAACCCTAACCCTAACCCTAACCCTAACCCTAACCCTAACCCTAACCCTAACCCTAACCCTAACCCTAACCCTAACCCTAACCCTAACCCTAACCCTAACCCTAACCCTAACCCTAACCCTAACCCTAACCCTAACCCTAACCCTAACCCTAACCCTAACCCTAACCCTAACCCTAACCCTAACCCTAACCCTAACCCTAACCCTAACCCTAACCCTAACCCTAACCCTAACCCTAACCCTAACCCTAACCCTAACCCTAACCCTAACCCTAACCCTAACCCTAACCCTAACCCTAACCCTAACCCTAACCCTAACCCTAACCCTAACCCTAACCCTAACCCTAACCCTAACCCTAACCCTAACCCTAACCCTAACCCTAACCCTAACCCTAACCCTAACCCTAACCCTAACCCTAACCCTAACCCTAACCCTAACCCTAACCCTAACCCTAACCCTAACCCTAACCCTAACCCTAACCCTAACCCTAACCCTAACCCTAACCCTAACCCTAACCCTAACCCTAACCCTAACCCTAACCCTAACCCTAACCCTAACCCTAACCCTAACCCTAACCCTAACCCTAACCCTAACCCTAACCCTAACCCTAACCCTAACCCTAACCCTAACCCTAACCCTAACCCTAACCCTAACCCTAACCCTAACCCTAACCCTAACCCTAACCCTAACCCTAACCCTAACCCTAACCCTAACCCTAACCCTAACCCTAACCCTAACCCTAACCCTAACCCTAACCCTAACCCTAACCCTAACCCTAACCCTAACCCTAACCCTAACCCTAACCCTAACCCTAACCCTAACCCTAACCCTAACCCTAACCCTAACCCTAACCCTAACCCTAACCCTAACCCTAACCCTAACCCTAACCCTAACCCTAACCCTAACCCTAACCCTAACCCTAACCCTAACCCTAACCCTAACCCTAACCCTAACCCTAACCCTAACCCTAACCCTAACCCTAACCCTAACCCTAACCCTAACCCTAACCCTAACCCTAACCCTAACCCTAACCCTAACCCTAACCCTAACCCTAACCCTAACCCTAACCCTAACCCTAACCCTAACCCTAACCCTAACCCTAACCCTAACCCTAACCCTAACCCTAACCCTAACCCTAACCCTAACCCTAACCCTAACCCTAACCCTAACCCTAACCCTAACCCTAACCCTAACCCTAACCCTAACCCTAACCCTAACCCTAACCCTAACCCTAACCCTAACCCTAACCCTAACCCTAACCCTAACCCTAACCCTAACCCTAACCCTAACCCTAACCCTAACCCTAACCCTAACCCTAACCCTAACCCTAACCCTAACCCTAACCCTAACCCTAACCCTAACCCTAACCCTAACCCTAACCCTAACCCTAACCCTAACCCTAACCCTAACCCTAACCCTAACCCTAACCCTAACCCTAACCCTAACCCTAACCCTAACCCTAACCCTAACCCTAACCCTAACCCTAACCCTAACCCTAACCCTAACCCTAACCCTAACCCTAACCCTAACCCTAACCCTAACCCTAACCCTAACCCTAACCCTAACCCTAACCCTAACCCTAACCCTAACCCTAACCCTAACCCTAACCCTAACCCTAACCCTAACCCTAACCCTAACCCTAACCCTAACCCTAACCCTAACCCTAACCCTAACCCTAACCCTAACCCTAACCCTAACCCTAACCCTAACCCTAACCCTAACCCTAACCCTAACCCTAACCCTAACCCTAACCCTAACCCTAACCCTAACCCTAACCCTAACCCTAACCCTAACCCTAACCCTAACCCTAACCCTAACCCTAACCCTAACCCTAACCCTAACCCTAACCCTAACCCTAACCCTAACCCTAACCCTAACCCTAACCCTAACCCTAACCCTAACCCTAACCCTAACCCTAACCCTAACCCTAACCCTAACCCTAACCCTAACCCTAACCCTAACCCTAACCCTAACCCTAACCCTAACCCTAACCCTAACCCTAACCCTAACCCTAACCCTAACCCTAACCCTAACCCTAACCCTAACCCTAACCCTAACCCTAACCCTAACCCTAACCCTAACCCTAACCCTAACCCTAACCCTAACCCTAACCCTAACCCTAACCCTAACCCTAACCCTAACCCTAACCCTAACCCTAACCCTAACCCTAACCCTAACCCTAACCCTAACCCTAACCCTAACCCTAACCCTAACCCTAACCCTAACCCTAACCCTAACCCTAACCCTAACCCTAACCCTAACCCTAACCCTAACCCTAACCCTAACCCTAACCCTAACCCTAACCCTAACCCTAACCCTAACCCTAACCCTAACCCTAACCCTAACCCTAACCCTAACCCTAACCCTAACCCTAACCCTAACCCTAACCCTAACCCTAACCCTAACCCTAACCCTAACCCTAACCCTAACCCTAACCCTAACCCTAACCCTAACCCTAACCCTAACCCTAACCCTAACCCTAACCCTAACCCTAACCCTAACCCTAACCCTAACCCTAACCCTAACCCTAACCCTAACCCTAACCCTAACCCTAACCCTAACCCTAACCCTAACCCTAACCCTAACCCTAACCCTAACCCTAACCCTAACCCTAACCCTAACCCTAACCCTAACCCTAACCCTAACCCTAACCCTAACCCTAACCCTAACCCTAACCCTAACCCTAACCCTAACCCTAACCCTAACCCTAACCCTAACCCTAACCCTAACCCTAACCCTAACCCTAACCCTAACCCTAACCCTAACCCTAACCCTAACCCTAACCCTAACCCTAACCCTAACCCTAACCCTAACCCTAACCCTAACCCTAACCCTAACCCTAACCCTAACCCTAACCCTAACCCTAACCCTAACCCTAACCCTAACCCTAACCCTAACCCTAACCCTAACCCTAACCCTAACCCTAACCCTAACCCTAACCCTAACCCTAACCCTAACCCTAACCCTAACCCTAACCCTAACCCTAACCCTAACCCTAACCCTAACCCTAACCCTAACCCTAACCCTAACCCTAACCCTAACCCTAACCCTAACCCTAACCCTAACCCTAACCCTAACCCTAACCCTAACCCTAACCCTAACCCTAACCCTAACCCTAACCCTAACCCTAACCCTAACCCTAACCCTAACCCTAACCCTAACCCTAACCCTAACCCTAACCCTAACCCTAACCCTAACCCTAACCCTAACCCTAACCCTAACCCTAACCCTAACCCTAACCCTAACCCTAACCCTAACCCTAACCCTAACCCTAACCCTAACCCTAACCCTAACCCTAACCCTAACCCTAACCCTAACCCTAACCCTAACCCTAACCCTAACCCTAACCCTAACCCTAACCCTAACCCTAACCCTAACCCTAACCCTAACCCTAACCCTAACCCTAACCCTAACCCTAACCCTAACCCTAACCCTAACCCTAACCCTAACCCTAACCCTAACCCTAACCCTAACCCTAACCCTAACCCTAACCCTAACCCTAACCCTAACCCTAACCCTAACCCTAACCCTAACCCTAACCCTAACCCTAACCCTAACCCTAACCCTAACCCTAACCCTAACCCTAACCCTAACCCTAACCCTAACCCTAACCCTAACCCTAACCCTAACCCTAACCCTAACCCTAACCCTAACCCTAACCCTAACCCTAACCCTAACCCTAACCCTAACCCTAACCCTAACCCTAACCCTAACCCTAACCCTAACCCTAACCCTAACCCTAACCCTAACCCTAACCCTAACCCTAACCCTAACCCTAACCCTAACCCTAACCCTAACCCTAACCCTAACCCTAACCCTAACCCTAACCCTAACCCTAACCCTAACCCTAACCCTAACCCTAACCCTAACCCTAACCCTAACCCTAACCCTAACCCTAACCCTAACCCTAACCCTAACCCTAACCCTAACCCTAACCCTAACCCTAACCCTAACCCTAACCCTAACCCTAACCCTAACCCTAACCCTAACCCTAACCCTAACCCTAACCCTAACCCTAACCCTAACCCTAACCCTAACCCTAACCCTAACCCTAACCCTAACCCTAACCCTAACCCTAACCCTAACCCTAACCCTAACCCTAACCCTAACCCTAACCCTAACCCTAACCCTAACCCTAACCCTAACCCTAACCCTAACCCTAACCCTAACCCTAACCCTAACCCTAACCCTAACCCTAACCCTAACCCTAACCCTAACCCTAACCCTAACCCTAACCCTAACCCTAACCCTAACCCTAACCCTAACCCTAACCCTAACCCTAACCCTAACCCTAACCCTAACCCTAACCCTAACCCTAACCCTAACCCTAACCCTAACCCTAACCCTAACCCTAACCCTAACCCTAACCCTAACCCTAACCCTAACCCTAACCCTAACCCTAACCCTAACCCTAACCCTAACCCTAACCCTAACCCTAACCCTAACCCTAACCCTAACCCTAACCCTAACCCTAACCCTAACCCTAACCCTAACCCTAACCCTAACCCTAACCCTAACCCTAACCCTAACCCTAACCCTAACCCTAACCCTAACCCTAACCCTAACCCTAACCCTAACCCTAACCCTAACCCTAACCCTAACCCTAACCCTAACCCTAACCCTAACCCTAACCCTAACCCTAACCCTAACCCTAACCCTAACCCTAACCCTAACCCTAACCCTAACCCTAACCCTAACCCTAACCCTAACCCTAACCCTAACCCTAACCCTAACCCTAACCCTAACCCTAACCCTAACCCTAACCCTAACCCTAACCCTAACCCTAACCCTAACCCTAACCCTAACCCTAACCCTAACCCTAACCCTAACCCTAACCCTAACCCTAACCCTAACCCTAACCCTAACCCTAACCCTAACCCTAACCCTAACCCTAACCCTAACCCTAACCCTAACCCTAACCCTAACCCTAACCCTAACCCTAACCCTAACCCTAACCCTAACCCTAACCCTAACCCTAACCCTAACCCTAACCCTAACCCTAACCCTAACCCTAACCCTAACCCTAACCCTAACCCTAACCCTAACCCTAACCCTAACCCTAACCCTAACCCTAACCCTAACCCTAACCCTAACCCTAACCCTAACCCTAACCCTAACCCTAACCCTAACCCTAACCCTAACCCTAACCCTAACCCTAACCCTAACCCTAACCCTAACCCTAACCCTAACCCTAACCCTAACCCTAACCCTAACCCTAACCCTAACCCTAACCCTAACCCTAACCCTAACCCTAACCCTAACCCTAACCCTAACCCTAACCCTAACCCTAACCCTAACCCTAACCCTAACCCTAACCCTAACCCTAACCCTAACCCTAACCCTAACCCTAACCCTAACCCTAACCCTAACCCTAACCCTAACCCTAACCCTAACCCTAACCCTAACCCTAACCCTAACCCTAACCCTAACCCTAACCCTAACCCTAACCCTAACCCTAACCCTAACCCTAACCCTAACCCTAACCCTAACCCTAACCCTAACCCTAACCCTAACCCTAACCCTAACCCTAACCCTAACCCTAACCCTAACCCTAACCCTAACCCTAACCCTAACCCTAACCCTAACCCTAACCCTAACCCTAACCCTAACCCTAACCCTAACCCTAACCCTAACCCTAACCCTAACCCTAACCCTAACCCTAACCCTAACCCTAACCCTAACCCTAACCCTAACCCTAACCCTAACCCTAACCCTAACCCTAACCCTAACCCTAACCCTAACCCTAACCCTAACCCTAACCCTAACCCTAACCCTAACCCTAACCCTAACCCTAACCCTAACCCTAACCCTAACCCTAACCCTAACCCTAACCCTAACCCTAACCCTAACCCTAACCCTAACCCTAACCCTAACCCTAACCCTAACCCTAACCCTAACCCTAACCCTAACCCTAACCCTAACCCTAACCCTAACCCTAACCCTAACCCTAACCCTAACCCTAACCCTAACCCTAACCCTAACCCTAACCCTAACCCTAACCCTAACCCTAACCCTAACCCTAACCCTAACCCTAACCCTAACCCTAACCCTAACCCTAACCCTAACCCTAACCCTAACCCTAACCCTAACCCTAACCCTAACCCTAACCCTAACCCTAACCCTAACCCTAACCCTAACCCTAACCCTAACCCTAACCCTAACCCTAACCCTAACCCTAACCCTAACCCTAACCCTAACCCTAACCCTAACCCTAACCCTAACCCTAACCCTAACCCTAACCCTAACCCTAACCCTAACCCTAACCCTAACCCTAACCCTAACCCTAACCCTAACCCTAACCCTAACCCTAACCCTAACCCTAACCCTAACCCTAACCCTAACCCTAACCCTAACCCTAACCCTAACCCTAACCCTAACCCTAACCCTAACCCTAACCCTAACCCTAACCCTAACCCTAACCCTAACCCTAACCCTAACCCTAACCCTAACCCTAACCCTAACCCTAACCCTAACCCTAACCCTAACCCTAACCCTAACCCTAACCCTAACCCTAACCCTAACCCTAACCCTAACCCTAACCCTAACCCTAACCCTAACCCTAACCCTAACCCTAACCCTAACCCTAACCCTAACCCTAACCCTAACCCTAACCCTAACCCTAACCCTAACCCTAACCCTAACCCTAACCCTAACCCTAACCCTAACCCTAACCCTAACCCTAACC